>NC_056739.1:1242968131-1242988741 GCF_019279795.1 Protopterus annectens
TTTTCTCTCTATGTCTATATAGTGCATTAGTTGTGTATTTTGTTCTTGTACTGTATATATGATCATAAATCCTCTTTTTAAAACTTCTTTCTGTCTTGCCTATATAATAACTAGAGCATATGTTACACTTTGCCATATAGACAATCATTTTAGTCTTGCAATTACCTAGCCTAAACCTTACTAATGTCTTAGGTCCATTATCTAAAATATTTTTATCTGTTTCCAATATACAACATCATTGATTACATGCACCACATTTCTTGCTGTATGCTCTACATCCTTTCTTAGTAATCTTTTCCCCTCCAGAATTTTGTTCTAAATATTTCTTAATGTTCCGTCCCGTTTTATAAATAAAATTAGGTTTAGTACCCATGATGTCTACCAAAGTAGGGTTACCAAATACCAATATTTATATAATATATTTTTTACTTCCTTGGCAACTAAGTTGTATTGTATAATAAAAGATCTTTGATATAAATCTGTCGCAGTATTGTTTTGTCCAAAATTATGACACAATTTTACCCTTGTCCCAGCTCCTAATAGAGGCTTGTATTTTATATCCCACTCTTGAATAACATATTGTACAATTTTTTGCATCATATGTTGCGGATAGCCTCTTTGTTGAAATAACTCTGTTATAAAGTTCAATTCCTCTAACATGTTGTTATATTCAGATGTCATTCGTGCGGCTCGAATGCACTGTCCTTTAAATACATTGAATTTGACTTTATCGGGATGACAACTACCATACTCCAAGTAGTTATTGGAGAATGTGTTTTTCCGATGTATTTTAGATTTTTATCTTCCTTCCTGTTGGTAGATATACATATCAAGATAAGCCACACCTTCATAACTATATGTGTAAGTGAATTTTAAATATTCACTACTATTGTTAAGAAATTGTATGAAGTCCTGAAATTTCTCCATATCATCCTCCCATAATATATAAATATCATCCAGAAATCTGGAGTAATGTTTAATGCACTTGAAATATTCACTGGGGAATAATTGAGTATCTTCCCAATCAAGCATGACCAGGTTCGCATATATGGGAGCACAAGCTGCTCCCATATCTACCCCCCTGGTCTGCTTGAAATACTCCCCCTCAAAAAAAAATGTAATTGTTATCGAGTACTATGGACATAAGCTCCAATATTAAACTTATCTCACCCCAATTAAAATTGGTATATTTAATAATGCTTTTACTGAATGCTTTTATCCTTCTTGTTTTCTTACTTGTAGTCATCTGGTGTATTTAGACTGAAAGTTGTTGTATAATTCTCTCCAAGAGTTTTCACCACAGGAAATGCTTTCCATATAAGGGCTTGTTTCCTATTGTCAGTGATAATCAATGATTCTCAATGGTTAATTGATATTTTTCCCGCTGGAATTTTAATTAATTGGGTGCATATTTTACTATATAAAATGAACTTATGTTATTTAAAATTTGTAACCTGAAGAAGCGCATTGTTAGATGCGTGAAAGCGCTTGTTTTATCTTAATAAAATAATATTTGCTGCTATCGTGGAGGCTTTGGTGATTTGTTGAACAATCCTTCTTGTTTTGGGATGAATGAAAAGAGATCAATTACGTCTGTAGTAACAAACACGGTTCCTTCTTTCCATGCATCTGTAAGATATGTACTTAAAAACTCCCATGAATATTTCATCATATGAGATATTACATTATATATATGTTTTAACTGTATATTAATAAACTTACCTAATGGGAAAGTTTTAGATTTACTGCCTGACACAATGGGTCTAAAAGAGGGGTTTGATGTGTCCTTATGCACTTTGGGTATGCCTACCAAAGTGGCACATTTAGGATATTTTACCTTTAAATAATTGTATGTATCACTGGTAACTTTACCTTCGATAAGATATTCTTCCAAATATGAGTCAATTCTTTGATAGGTTATATTGATCTCATTAATAGACAGTGATAATTACCGGAATAATAAAGTATATCATGCATCTTTTTTGTGTATTCGATACTATCGTAAATGACCACCCCTCCCCCCTTTGTCAGGCCTCATCACCCTAATGTTGTTGTCCCTTTGTAAGTCTTTTAATATCTTCCCTTCCTCCTTAGTTAGGTTGCTAGTACATGTAATCTTGTCACAATTTTCTCGTAAGTGTCCACTATAGGGTGACCGGGTGGAATGTAGGTACTAGCTTTCCTTAACATATCAATAGTATTTTTGTTGTTGTTGATATGGGTCTGTGGTTTATCTTTGAGCAGTACAGCTAAATTGACCTTCCTAATATATTTTGTAAACTCACATAGACAATCAACAAGGTCAAAGTTGGGATTGGGTATATATTTCATACCCTTTGTCAATAGATCAAAGTGTGTATGATGTATAATTGTATTGGAATAATTGTAAATATTAAAATTGTTATATGTATATATATATATATATATATATATACTTTGTCTGTAATTACAATATCTCTAACCTGATTAAAATTATCATGGGGTACAACCTCTATTTGTTCTTCCACCGATTCTTTTGGTTAGTCCTTGTGTTCGGGTGGTAGTATTGTTGGTGAACTCTGTTCTGAAATGGTTGTCCCTGGGCTGAGTTGTCCCTCCGAAATTTTTTTTCCCTATTAATAGTATGGCCTGTCCTGAGAATTTCTTTCTACCTGTGTTTTATTATTAGTACTATTATCATACCTAGTTTTTTCTTTTTCCTTAAGCCATATGTAAGCTGTATCCTTCTTGTATTGGTCAACATCTTTTTGTATTTTTTTAAACTTTCTATCATGGATACTCACTGGCTGATGGTCACACTCTGTGCGTAATTTGTTTGAGAGTGCCCCATTTATCCACCCAGTGTGCTATCTGTGCGGGTTTTAACCCAAGAGCCCTCAGTGATCGAAAGGCCAAATTGGTCGCCAAGGGTCTTCTCCCTGCTTTTGTGCTGTGTTCTGCTTCGGCCTCAGTCTCCTGTACTCCCAGCAAATCTCCCACCCAGACAGGGACTCAAACTCCTGCTTCTTCTGGTGCTGGGGCAGACAAGCAAAAAGAAAAAGACAGAGACAAGGACAGAGAAAGACGCGGGGAGGATAAAGAAAGGAGGCGGGGTAGGCATCGTAAGAGATCCATGGACAGGGAGCCTTTCCTTAGCCCTCCTTCTAAGACTTCGAGGCCAGTTTCTCCACCACTCCGATCACCCCGTTTCTCGCCGGAGCTGCTGGAATCTTCGGATCCGAGGCCTTCCTCTCCCTTACTGCGCAGATCAGCCAGATCCGAGTCGGTTGCTTTTTCGAGATTGACTTGGAGCCTATCTGACTTAGACATGGACAGGAAGATGCCTAGATTTTTTCAGGCCCAAATACAGATGGGAGTCTTGCCAGACCCCTCACCCTCCAGAGGGGGGACCTCCATGCCCTTTTTCCGCCCCATCTCTCCTTTCCCGATCCGGGCGACTGCTTCAGTGTTTTTGGATCCGAGACTCTTTGTAGCTGGTAGCTCGGCGCCGACGATTCTTCCCACCTCGACTCCGGCTGTTACCTTGATTTCCTCAGATCTGGCTAGCTTGGACCCGGGTGACTCTCTGAGCCATGGACAGGGAGTCGGACCCAAGGGAACGGATTCTTCTTCGGCTCCGGCTTGTTCAGATCCGAACCGTTCCCTTGGACCTCAGGCTACCCTTGCTTCGGCTCTGATCCCCGCTTCAGACCCTGGGAGGGCTTCTTCCTTGCTGTGTGCCAAGGAGGTACGCTCTCCATCGGCGTTCGAAGTGGTGGAGAGGGTTTTTTCCCAAGGATTGAGATCCCAGCCCATCTCCTCGGATTCCACCCAGACCCCGCTGCATTTGCCGTCGACTCCCTTCATCCTGTCTCAAGAACAACCCGTGCTAGGGGACCCCCAGCCAGGTTATTCCCTCTGAGGAACCCCCTGTGGCTCACGAGTTCTCTTCGGAGTGTCCCACTGAAGAGGGCAACCGTAAGCGCAAGTGCAAAAGGAGGCACTTGGATTCCCCTGAGTCGCTCACTACAGACACAGATGCCAGAGTGGAGGTTGTTCAGCCCTAAAACCTTCTACGGATGAGTCCATGTTCCTGGAAGCCTTTGGCACGGGCCCATCTACTTCCTGGGTGTCCCAGCCAGTGGATCCCTTGGTGGACCTTATCACCACGTGGGCATAGAAGGAGCCTGACACCATAGAGCCTATTCCCAAATGCCCTGACAAGATTCTGTCTCCTCCCACAGACAGACAACTGTGGTCTAAAGGAGCCCCCATTGATTATTGTGGTTGCAGCAGCCACCAAGAAGGAACTAGCACAGGAGAGTTCCTCATTCCACTCTCCGGACAAGGAGTCCAGGTCGGTGGATAGGTTTGGGAATCGTGTTTATTCGTCAATGACTTTTTCCATCCGTGCTCTGAGTTATTTGGCACATGTTATTCGGCTTCAATCTGTAATCGAGCACGTCCTTGCGTCTCCTTTCCCACGCTACGGAAGGAGCGGCTAGGGTTGCTGGGACTGACGTAGCCATGAGGGGGACAGGATCGACGCTGACCCAGAAGTAGAGGGGATCCTAGGAATTTCGGGTCTAGAGAACCTTTTTCTGACCGGCCCGCCCAACAGCCTTGAGGGGTTGCCCGACTGCCCTACTCTGGAGGCTGTCAGGGGGAGATTGTCATTGCACCCAGCAGCATGGGAGTCCATAACTGCAGATCATCGGGTGCTACAAATAATATCCAGAGGCTACACTGTCCCATTTGTTGCCCCATCGGGCCTACAAGACACCTCCCGGATGTTCCACCCGCTCACAACGAGGCCGCAGCCTTAGAGGTTTGAAAGCTACTTCAAAAATGAGCCATCGAACCGGTCCCCTTCAACCAGTCTGGATTAGGCGTTTACTCCAGGTTCTTTTTAGTGCCAAAAAATATGGGGGGACCTCAGGCCCATCTTGGACCTGTCAACTTTGAACCTGTCCGTCGCCAAACAAAAGTTCCGGATGGTCACCTTACAGTCCATTCTACCTATCTCCGAGAGTGTGATTGGATGTGCTCGTTAGACTTCCAGGATGCCTACTACCATATCAAAGTTCACAGAAGCTCCTGGAGGTTTCTTCGCTTCCGGCTGGGAGCTAGTCACTTCTAGTTCAGAGCTCTACCTTTTGGTCTCACCACAGCCCCCAGGGTGTTGACCAAGGTAATGGCAGTCTAGTATCTCACCTGAGGCTTCAGGGAATTCAGTTCTTTCCGTACCTGGACTACTGGCTCTTCGCTGCGTCCACCAAGTGTCTTCTGTGTCTTGCCTGAGACTACTTTCTTCTCTTGGCAGATCGATTGAGGATTGCAGTCAATGTTCACAAATCCGAATTGCAACCAGGACAAGTTCAAGACTTCATCTGGGCATGGCTAGACACTTTGCAGCTAAAAGTTTTCTTAACACCAGAAAGGGTCTTACATCTCGGGTGTCACATAGCTCAAATAGTGAACTTCAAATTTCCAAAGGTGAGCAATGTTCTCTGGGCTCTAGGCTCCATGGCTGCCTCTATATCTATTCTTCCTTGGGCACGCCTTCATATGCGGGTTCTTCAGTGGACTCTGGTGGTCCAATGGTCTTGGCTAGACCTGCCCATGGATTTTCCGATCAGGATCAGTCACACCTGCAGGACGTCCCTCCTTTGGTGGCTAAGTTCACCGGAGGATGCAGTGGGACGCCCCTTCGTGTCATCCTCAGTCCAAGCCACAGTGACCATAGACACCTCCCAACTCAGGTGAGGGGACACTGTTTGGGAAGGACAGTCCAAGGCATGTGGTCCCAGACAGAGACCAAGTTGCACATAAATGTTCTAGAGATGAGGGCAGTGCTTTTAGCGTTGAAAGCCTTTCACACTATCCTCTCTCTAGGAATGATTGCAATTCAGTCAGACAACATATCGGTTGTCTGGTATGTCAACAAACAAGGAGGAACCAGATCCTATCCCCTGTTTCGTGGGGCCATGAGACTGTGGGAGTGGGCGACTTCCACCGGTCGGTTTCTTATTGCAACGCACATCCCGGGACACTCCAACATTTTAGCAGACAGATTAAGTCAGGCTATTCTGATGCCGTACGAGTGGTGTCTGAAACAGTCAGTAGCGGAGGAGATATTCCTTATATGGGGACAGCCTTGCTGCGATCTCTTCGCATCTCCTTCCATCGCGAAGTGCAGCGAGTTCTTCGCTCTGATTCCCTCCCCGGGGGATGCCCTCAGAGGTGCTGTAGTCCATGTTTGGCCCCCTGGGCTTCTATATGCTTACCCTCTGTTACCACTCATTCCAAAGTTCCTTCAGAAAGCTTGCCGACTGGGGTGCAAAGTGATCTTCATTGCCCCATTCTGGCCTCGCCAAGTTTGGTTTCCCTTCCTTTGGTCTCATCTTTTAGCTCTTCTGTGGATTCTGGATCCCTGCCCCGATCTAATCCCTCATCCTTCGGGTGCCTGCCCTCCCAACCTGGGCAGCCTTAAGCTGACAGCTTGGTTGCTCCAGTTCCATTGATTGCCAGGACTCCCGGTCTTTCGTCCCCTGTAAAATCTATACTAGTGGCCTCTCTTAAAGCTTCCACTAGGAAAGTTTATTGCAGTAAATTGAAGCGTTTTTCCATTTGGGCCTCTCACAGGAACCTGGATCCTTTTACAGCCCCTGTTCCGGTGGTGTTAGATTTTTTGACTAGTATCTTTCAGCAAGGAGCTTGTTTCTCCATGGTGAAAGTACAGTTGGGTGCCATTTCTAATTTTCATGTTGGGTACGATAACATCGCCTTAGCTTCTTCTAGGCTGTGTAAGGCTTTTCTTAAAGGCACTTTTCTTTTGCGTCGTCTTGTTAAAGATTTGGTGCCTCCTTGGGACCTTACCTTCATCCTCCAGGCATTGGTGGCTCCCCCCTTTGAACCTGTACCTTTAGTGGATCTAAAATTTTTGTCTTGGAAGACAGACTTTCTAGTTGCCATTACATCAGCCAGGAGGGTTTCTGAGCTTCAGGCTTTGTCTGCCGTGCCTCCTTATTTGGTCTTCCATAAGGATAGGGTATCTCTCTGTACAAATCCTTCATTCTTACCCAAAGTGGCATCTAAATCAAACATAAACCAGTCTATTAATCTACCCGTTTTCTTTCCCAATTTCCAAAAAAAGGGTGAATATAAACTTCACTTGTTAGATGTTCATAGACAACTTTGTTTCTATCTTCATAGAACAAAGTCATTCCGC
Source organism: Protopterus annectens (assembly GCF_019279795.1). NCBI lineage: Eukaryota > Metazoa > Chordata > Ceratodontiformes > Protopteridae > Protopterus > Protopterus annectens. Next base: position 1,242,975,342 of record NC_056739.1, read on the forward strand.
AAGTCTAACCAATTGTTAGTTTCCTTTTCCAAACCTTTTTTGGGAAAGGCCATTTTCAAGGTTTCCTTAGCTAGATGGCTCACTCTTTGCATTTTGTATGTTTATAAAGCAAAAGGTTTATCTCCTCCTGGTATAATTAAAGCTCACTTTACCAGGTCCATGGCAACTTATGCTGCCTTTTGGTCTAGGGTTTCTTTGGATGACATTTGCGCAGCAGCAGCTTGGGCAAATCCACATACCTTCATTTTTCATTATAGATTAAACCTGATTTCCAGAGGAAGAGCATCCTTTGGCTCTGCGGTGCTCAGGAATATCCTTCCATGAGGGCCTCCCAGGATTTAAGTAGCTGGGGACTCTGTCCCATAGGTTGCAGATAAAATGAAGTTAACTACTTCAGATAAAGAAGTTATGTACTCACCATAAAGTTCCATCTGAGTAGTTATACTTCATTTTTCTGCAACCTTCCCTCCCTCCGGCCCCCTGACCTTATCATATCCATAAGTATGTTGGGTTCTTTGGGCTGAGTTGCTAATGTGTGTAGTTGCAGTAAACTCGATCTGAGGGAAGGCAGGAGATGGTGGTGCATTATGGGTAGGGGAGGAGCTTGGAGCAGATGCTAGAAAATAATTTGCCAGCTCGGATCTGATATGGATCCGAATACCCGCAGGTTGCAGAAAAATAAAGTATAACTACTCAGATGGAACATTATGGTGAGTACATAACTTCTTTTTTCGGCCAACTTGGACATTTGTTTTTTCTCATTTTCACATTTTTGTAAAGACTGGTATACTGATAGCTATTGTCTACCTATCCATCTTTTTCTTGTAAATAGGTCCATCAAGGAATGATAATGCTCCTAGTCTATGGAAATTCTCAGTTGTATTCCCACTCCATAAAGGCAGATCATCACCAGACCTATTGACATTCTTCCATCCTCTCCAGAAATGTTTTAGAAGTATATTTTTCAACAACTGTTTCCATTAATCATAGGAACCTGTTAGGCACTGATTAAGGTATGCATTGGCATGACAATTACCTTCTGATCCATAGTCACCACAGATTTCATCCTGGTAGTGGCATAGATTTGTGCTCCTTCCTTTACAAACCACATCCACAAAAAGCTTTTTAATAAATTAATGAATGGAAGCTATTTTCTTTGATCTGTCAAAGGTGTTTGACATGGTCAGCCATATTGCTTTAATGACTTGCTTACCATTGGCAGATTTAAGCATGGGTGCAGATGCACATACCATCCCCTTTTTAAAGCTGGTGATCCCAATATCTGTCCTACTGAGACACCGCATTATACTGTATATATTTTAACTACCTTACTAAGTGAAACTTTAAAACAGTTGAGCTGTTGATCATGGAAAAGAAAATGCACTACTTCACCCTGTTCACCTGTACCCTAGATTAGTTAGCAGGCTACCTACATGGCAAAATTTAGTCTACCAGGTTGTCAAGACACTGGTATCCCTTTCCCTTCCCTCTGTCATTGGTCACCCTCCAAGACTCAGTCCTGAGACCTTTTTTTTTATTTATTTATTTATTTTTTTTATTTTTACAATTCTCATTAATACCATGCCATACACACTATTTATGCATTAAGGCAGATAATACTTACTGTATACTTCTGAAAAATCTTCAAACGGTGTTTTTTCCAGTAATGAATTATGGGCAGAGCAGTCAGACTTCTGAGTTAATACCAAAGTGGCAGACTGTCCTCTTCCAATCCATGTCTTATTGAGCAAATTAACTACACTGGATTTAAAACAATAGACAATGTAGTACTCATCTTCTTAAGCTTTTCTCAACTTTGAAACTAGTTGGTGTCACCTTGGAATGTGCTACTGGGTTTTCTACCACATTACCAAAGCTGTACACCACTGCAATCACAAATTTGGCATCATGTTCTGGGCCATTAGTTTGATTCCTCGGGATCATAGCTCTCCCACAGCTAATTTCTCCCACCAGACTTTATTGTTGTAGTATATTTAACCAGACTTGGTTCACCTCTTTCATCTGAACTTCAACATGTATACTGCGGACTCTCCAAATTCACCAATGGACAATCCTCAGAGCCACCACAGGCTCTCTCTCTCACCTGAAGTAAGTAATTGAGGAAAACTAGAAAACAGGTTGTTTCTGCTTTTAAAGTATCAGATAATCTACTCAACCACCTTGAAAAATGCTCTTCACTAAGTTTAGTTTTACAGTGGTTAACACCAAATTGAATACCAAGTCATCTGTTGAATTTCTAGCCAAGCCACTTCCAGTTCCTGTACAGGCATTGAAGCTGTCACTTCACCTGGTGTTATCTCCTAAACATGTAATAGATTGTCTTTTGCTTAGAGCAGATGCCACTACCTTGAAAATACATTTTAAACATCTTATAATGAACTCGCGGAACTACATAAAAGTTCAGCTGTGCAATGTATTCTCTTATTTATCTTGTCCTAATTCTTGTGTATTGTGTTACTGTTCAATTTTATCTGTAATGTTATGCATTATACAAATCAGAACTGGCACTTGAATAATTTGAGACGTCAGTTATAATGTTATAAGTATGTTTTTTGATTACTCTACTGATTTCATAGCAGATGTTTTCTTCACCTTTGTTGAAAATACGACTTTATTGTTGTAGTATATTTAACCAGACTTGGTTCACCTCTTTCATCTGAACTTCAACATGTATACTGCGGACTCTCCAAATTCACCAATGGACAATCCTCAGAGCCACCACAGGCTCTCTCTCTCACCTGAAGTAAGTAATTGAGGAAAACTAGAAAACAGGTTGTTTCTGCTTTTAAAGTATCAGATAATCTACTCAACCACCTTGAAAAATGCTCTTCACTAAGTTTAGTTTTACAGTGGTTAACACCAAATTGAATACCAAGTCATCTGTTGAATTTCTAGCCAAGCCACTTCCAGTTCCTGTACAGGCATTGAAGCTGTCACTTCACCTGGTGTTATCTCCTAAACATGTAATAGATTGTCTTTTGCTTAGAGCAGATGCCACTACCTTGAAAATACATTTTAAACATCTTATAATGAACTCGCGGAACTACATAAAAGTTCAGCTGTGCAATGTATTCTCTTATTTATCTTGTCCTAATTCTTGTGTATTGTGTTACTGTTCAATTTTATCTGTAATGTTATGCATTATACAAATCAGAACTGGCACTTGAATAATTTGAGACGTCAGTTATAATGTTATAAGTATGTTTTTTGATTACTCTACTGATTTCATAGCAGATGTTTTCTTCACCTTTGTTGAAAATACGCCAATGAATGAAGGAATATAGTCAGATGGACTGTTTGATTACAAGCCACAGAACTTGAGTGATCTATGCAAAGTGCTACTCCTAGCCTTTTAGATGTCACTTTTGTTTTCCTACTTTAACTGCTGCTGTGTGGCCCTGCCTTTCATTCTCTGTGTCATTGCATTAGCTAGCTTCATAGTGGTCTTCAACTTCTCTGCCTCCCATTTTTCTCAGTGGCAGGAATCTAGGTACACAAAAGCACATAAATGGTGCTCTTCGTCTATTCTACCATTTCATGGCTTACACACTGCCTTGCTTAGTCACTATATTTATTTTTCTCAACTGATGGAACTCATGCCATCTACAGAAAACTTTCTGTACCCTTTGGAGACTTGAATTCAAGACTCTGAGCTGCCCTACCACACCAGCTTTGTGACTGGAGACTTTAGGCTGCTGTGGATCTTGGTATGCCTTAGCTCATCTCTGATATCACTGAAAGCCAGTCTTTGCATAAAAAACTGTTGTGATTAGTCAAGGACAGACTTATTGTCTCCAATTTAAGTTTATCTTTGTTAGCTGTGAAGGAGTGCACTGTACAAAATAAGTCTAAGTTTATTAGCTGTGAGTTTCCACACTTTAGATCCTCTCCATCAGAAGATAAAATTGTGATGGTTCCTACTCCGGACCAGTAATCAAGGAGCTTCAATCTTTACCACTAACAGTGGTGAGGGACAACTACTAGGAGCAAAAATGGATACACACAGTATTTTCAGATGCAGCTCTTTGCACCAAGCACAATTTCCATTAAGAGCACAGGGGGAGCACACTCCAGAGGTGGGGCTGGACTCTCTCTCTCACTGACCATTGTTGAGCACTGTTTCCTTGCTGCAGGCAGCTGACACACACTTGGCTATTTGATTTTCTCACACACACACACACGCACACGCGCGCAAACACATACACACACACACACACACACACACACACACACATCTGAGAAAGGCTGGCACAGATTTACCAGCTGTGCCCCCCCCCCCCCCCCCACTCAGACTATAAGGTGACTATGCTGCCACCAGTCAGCTACTCTAAGGCTCTTACAAGGGAGTCAATTTTACTCAGTAAAAGTAATACTAATACAAATGGTCGGGTTTGACCAGTGCAGCAAGGCTTTCAGGAGTGGCCACGGTGTCCCTAAAATAAGCATAAGTACTCTTTAAGATGTTAAATGTATTCTCTAGAACGCCAGCCACATGAAAGGTATAGAAATATTAAATAATAAATAAAAATAGAAAACATGAGAATAGTTAAAATAAGCAGCAGAGTTGGAGTCACAGGAGATATAAAAAATAACACAGTTGGATAGATTCACACAGATACAAAAAATAATTAACTAATCTCACTATATTTTCTTTATTGACTAAAGAATTACTGTTCCCTAGTTAAGCTACTTACTACAGCAAGGCAAGATGAAGAGTGTTGAGTTGCTTACTACAGCAAGGCAAGATCAGGTGTGTGGTTGTGTCAGATATTTGTGAGAGACCTTTCCTGTCAGGTTCTGAAGAACAAAGTGCTGCTGGGAGAGTTCCATCATATCTCTCACTAATATCTAGAAAATCATTTTAGTGCTGGTTATAGAATGACATCACATCTGGTCAACTGACTCTGGTACAATACACACCCAGAACTTTGCTAAGATCTGTTGCAGCATCTGAAAACTATAAAACAATTTCAAAACTTTCCACCCTTCCAGGTAGCTATTAGTTCATCCCTAAGGACAATACAGTAAGATTCCTAGTCCTGGTTTTCCCAGCCATTTTTCTCTCTGGCTACATTCATTTATGTAAGATAAAATCTTTATGGCCTAAACCAACACATTTAATTTTCAACCTCTTTTTCAAAATTAGCTGGACTGAGATTAACCTCTTCCCTTCCAGAATTCTCTGTTAAAAATGTACATTTAATCAGTCATAATAATTCTGTCAGACATACATGTATATCTCTCTTTCTGTCCAGCAGGACCCACTGTTGATGAATTTTTAATACAACCAACTTTACAAATACATTTTTAACATCGACATCTGTACAAATCAGTGTGATAGTCAAATGACATAAAATTCTTTACAAAACTCCAGCTGGCTATGCTGGCATATATTACACATGCACTGCCCTACTCTCCCAGGCACAGGTGGCACTACCTCATATCATCACGCCAACATTTTTTAAATATTGATGTTTCTCTGCTCCGACTCTGCCTATTTACAAGCTGGAAGACTTCTGGTTGGCTTGTGGCTAGGTAGGTATCCCATGGTGCACCAGTACAATCCCCAGATCTCATTTGCCTCGTCGACGAGTTCGGTTGTGCTTCTCTTTGGCTCTGGTTAAGTGATTGCATTTTTTCCACTTTTACCAAGCTTTTCTTGGCTGTTTAGTTTAATATAGTTCTATATATAGTTAAAATCTGTTACTGTTTACAGTAATTAGCGTAGATGTTTAAGTTGTTAACTTCTATTTGTGCCATTTGGTGTAATTTTTGGCCTTTGGCCTTTACTTTCTTCTTGATATCCCATGTACTGGTTTTTCTATTGGAATTAGTGTAGGCGCCTTTTGCGCACTAGTAATCTGTGTGTTTTGATAGAGTTTGATGGTTTTCTGCTTGCTATTTAGAGTAATTAACTGTTGCTAACATCGTTTTTTGCTGATATTAACAGAACTGTATTCTGTTTGTGCTTGACATAAAGTTTAAAATTGTGTCATTCTCATTTTTACTGTTTCAATTGAGTGTGTGATATCTCTTACCTTTCTAACTGTTGGGTTTGTTTCGGTTAGAATACCCTATCTCTTCCTTGCCCAGGCTAGGCCCGATTAAATTAGAGGACCTAGTCTTCATGGTATCCTTTCATTTCTATAGGGCTAGGCCCGTTTAAATTAGAGGACCTAGTCCTCTTTCTTCTTCTCTGTGTGAGTGTGCTATATTGATAGTCAGAATGTCTAAAGAGAGTAAGGAGCATAAGTCATCTGGCTTTAAGAAATGTATTAAGTGCTCCCAAAAAAATGTCGATAACGGATGGTCACGGTAACTGCGTTTACTGTTGAGGCCATCCATTTATAGGAGACCTGTTTGTTTTGTCATGCATTTAGTCCTAGGGTGTTGCAGGAAAGGAAGAACAAGTTAATCCTAAAAGGTCTTCTTAAACCTTCCTACGAGGAAGATTTGTCTAATTCCTCATCATCCTCTAAATCTATCTAAGGAAAGTCAAAATCTTCCAAGAGGCCATTCCCGGCACCGATTGGTGTCTCGGAGCCACCTCTTAAAATTGCAAAAACTGTCTCATCTGCTCCACTGACCTCGGAGCCGACTGAGAGCGGCATTGTTGTTGCAGGGTCGGTTCCAAGTTTTTCTGAGCCAACCGTTGAGACTATCGAGACTGCTTCTTGGAGCCGGTCTATCGACCATCTACCGGTCTCCTTGTTAGTGAAGTCTCCTGTACCTTCGAGATCTCGATCTCTTACTATGTCATCCAGGTCTTCCAGGAGTTTATCGGAAGATGATGTGGAGAGGGTAGTGCTGAGACCTTTAAAGCCATCTGCTTTGCCTAAATTGTTGTTGGATCTGATCCAGTCAGCTCCGGATTCACTCAAGCCCATTCAACCCTCTGTATTCATTCCTTCTCCGAGGCTTGCTGGTCTTTTGGAGCCAGAGTGCTTGATACCACTGGTGGAACCTTCGGCTCCAGCTCCCATTGTGCTGTTTCGGAGCCAAGTTCTGCTCCGACACTTTAGGTGCCATCCGTAGTGTCCAGGGGCCAAAGCTCTCCAGTCGGCCCTGACAGGGATGCGTTCTGAGTCTTCCTCTCGGTGCATCAGCTAGGGTGAGTTCGGGCCCTGCGTCTATCTCTGAGCCGATGGCTTTTGCGCCGACAGCATTTTCTGTCTCCTCGGAGCTGGAGAGGTCGGCTTTCAAGATGTTGAGGAGTGTGCTGTCCAGACCGTCAGCTCCTACCAGAGGGCACTCTTCCCCCCATAGCACCCACTTCTATCTCGGCTCCTACTCCCTCCAGCGGCAGCAGAGACCCCCAACCTTAGGAGCCACCGGCTGGTGGCCCCCACTCTACCGAGAACTCCCTGGAATGTCCTTCTGAGGAGCCCCCATGGAAGAGGAAGCATGTCGACTCCCACGATGAGTCTTTGGCATCTGACACTGACCTCGAGGAGTCGGAAGGGTCCCCCAAGTCATCCTCTGATGATGCCTCCTTCATAGACATTCTGGAGATCCTTAAACAGAGGTGCGGCTGGCCCACTGTTACCTCTTCTGATGAGGAGACGGTGTACCTGAAGGCTTTCGGGTCTCAACCTCCTGCCTCTTGGGTCTCCACCCTTGAAACTGATGGATTTAGTTTGTCAAAAGGTGTGGGACACTCCTGATGCCGTGGAGCCAGTCCCCAGGAGACCGAACAAGTTCCTTTCTTCCCCTCCAGGAAAAGACTTTTTATCTAAAGGTGTGCCTGTAGATGCCATGGTGGTGGCGGCAGCCACTAAGAAGGAGTTGGCTGAGACTTCTGTTCATCCGCTGAATAAGGCGTCTCGAACGATTGACAGATACGGGAAGCATATCTTTTCTTCAGCAGCATTTACCCTTAGATAGCTGAATTACCTTACTCACTTTATGAGGCTCCAGAGAGATCTCCTTAAAGAGTTAGGAGATTCTCCACAAGGTACATATACTGAGGGAGTCCCTGACAAAGTTTCTGCCCAGTTGCCCACCTTGACCTCTATAGTTAACTCCTCTATGCGGCTTATTTCGTATGCTGCCAATGGAGCGAGTAGAGCAGCGGGTTCAGGAATTTTCCTGAGGCGTCATTCATGGATGCGTTTGTTTAACTCTGCGGAACCGTTTGTCTACGTTTACCAACTCCCCCTTCTTCGGTTCCTCATTGTTTGGATCCAAGGTAAAAGACATTCTCACCCGGTGCGAGCAAGAAGGATAAACACTCTCTGCTGTGGGAGTATGTTTTACTGTTCCCTCTAGACCATACACTAAGGGTAAGATGTGGTTCAAGAAGTCCCAGAGGTTTTTCCAGGAGGCACAGGGTGACTCCTCCTTTAGAGGTAGAGAAGGAGGAGTAAATGGTAGACGTCGCCCTAGAGGCAGGGGAGGTCCGCAAAACCAGGGAGGTTGCGATTCCTTTGGGGGCCGGCCTTACCAGCGCTCCTGGTGTGGAGCCCAACTGTGCTTCTCTGGGGCCGGTCAGGGGTCGCATTTCTTTGTATCCAGAAGCCTAGCTAAGTATCACTCAAGACAGGTGGGTACAAAGAATTATTACCAGAGGTTATGTCATACCCTTTTCTCTTCCACCCTTTGTTCCCAAAAAGATCCCAGAAGTTCCACCCAGTCACAGGGATCAGGCAACTGTGGAGGTCAACAAGTATCTGTCAAAAAGAGTCATCCAGATCGTCCCAGCAGACCAAATAGGATCCGGAACTTACTCCAGATTCTTTTTATTGCCAAAACATACAAGGGACTAGAGGCTCATTGTGGACCTCAGCAGATTGAATGAATCAGTAACGAAGGACAAGTTACGGATGGTAACACTGCAGTCTATACTCCCGTTGTTAGGGAAAGACAATTGGATGTGCTGAATAGATTTCCAAGATGCTTACTACCACATAAAAATGGGCAGGGCATCAAGGAATCATCTATGCTTCCGGCTGGGAGCCATTCACTTCCAGTTCCGTGCTTTGCCTTTTGGTCTCACCACAACCCCCAGGGTGTTCACCAAATGTATGGCAGTAGTGACAGCTCACCTGAGACGTCGCGGATTCCAGGTGTTCCGTATTTGGACGACTGGCTCCTGACCACCCCCACCAGGCATCTACTCCTTCAGAGCAGGGACAATACTATTCAGCTTTGTGCCCAACTGGGAAAAATCTGCCTTACTGCCCTCTCAATCTGTGATTTTTTATAGGCGTAGAGATAGACACAGTAAACATAGTGGTTTGTCTTCCTACTGAAAGAGCTCAAAACCTGGTTCTTCAAATTCAGCGTCTTCTCCCCTTGCGAAGGGTCAAAGCCAAGATTGTTTTGCAGCTCCTTGGGACCATGGCTTCCACCATGCTATTAGTGCCTCTAGCCAGGTTACACATGAGAATTCTTCAGTGCCTCGTGTCGTCCCAATGGTCCTTTCAGCACCTTCCATTATCCCATCACATGCTACTGACAAAATCTTGCAAGAAGGACGTTCTTTGGTGGATATTATCCAATCAACTGACCATGCGTGTTTAAATTGTTCCTAGCCAACCCGTTGCCACTGTGACCATGGATGCCTCACAGTTAGGGTGGGGGGGGCATTATGTAGTCAGGACTGTCCAAGGCGCATGACAAGACCATGAGGCCCAACTGCATATCAGTGTTCTAGAGATGAGGGCGGTGCTCCTGACATTGCAAGCACTTCACAACCTTCTTCCTCTGGGCACTATTACAATACAGTCAGACAACATGTCAGAAGTATGGTATATCAATAAACAGGGCAGAACCAGATCTTAACCACTCTGTCGAGAGGCCATGCGAGTTTGGGAATGGGCAATATCTTCCCAGCGCTTTCTGGTGGCAACGCATATTCCAGGGACGACCAACGTGATAGCCGACAAGCTCAGCCGGGTGATCCTGATGCCTCACGAGTGGTCTCTGAAACAGGAAACAGCAGAACAGATTTTCTGCAGGTGGGGACAGCCTTAATGCGATCACTTTGCCAGCCCATTCAGTGCCAAATGCAGCAGTTACTTTTCCCTCATCCCCCCTTCGGGGGAGTCACCCAGAGACACACTTGTTCGCGATTGGCCCCTGGGTCTCCTGTATGCTTTTCCTCCCTTTCCTCTCATTCCCAAGGTGATTCAGAAAGCGAAATGACTGGGAAGCAAACTGATGCTCATTGCTGTTTACTGGCCTTGTCAGGTTTGGTTCCTCTTCCTCAGGCCTCTTCTGGACGATCCCTGGATTCTGGACCCCATTCCAGACCTGTTGACTCACATGTCAGGTTTGCTTCACCCCTCTTTACACACCCTCAGTTTGACAGCGTGGCTGCTCCAGTTCCTTCCCTAGTCAGGCTTTTCACAACTTCTCACCTTCCATGACTCATATCCTTAGGTTTTCTCATAAACCTTCCACTAGGAAACTATATTCCAGTAAATGGAAAAGATTCTCTCTTTGGGCGGAGAAAATGGATATTGACCCCCTTCACTGCCTCCATTCCAGTGGTTTTGGAATTTCTTTCTGAACTGTTTCACCAAGGATCTGTGGCTGCCACTATCAGAGTCCAATTGGCAGCGATTTTAAATTTTCATTTGGGTTTCCAAGATTCTAACTTGATGTCTCATAAATTGTGCAAAACCTTCCTCAAAGGTACAACTTTCCTATGACCTCCTGTTCAAGAGCCAGTGGCCTCATGGGATTTAAACTTTGTGTTATCAAAATTAACATCTCTGCCCTTTGAGCCTTCTCATTCATGCTCTTTGAGGATTTTGGTGGCTATCATGTCTGCCAGACGGGTGTCAGAATTGCAAGCTTTGTCTGTTAAACCACCTTATCTGATTTTTCATAAAGACAGGGTGTCCCTTCGTACTAACCCTTCCTTTGTCCCCAAGGTCTGTTCCCATGCCACTTTGAATCAGTCCATAGAACTTCGGTTTTCTTTCCAAATCACTCCAATGCAGCTGAGTACAGGTTTCACCAACTGGATGTCCATAGACAATTACGTTTTTATTTGCACCGGACTAAAGACATTAGAAAATCGGATCAATTATTCATTTCCTTTTCTGAATCCAGGTTGGGCTTACCAGTTTCCAAAGTGACCCTCTCTAACTGGATTTCTGTCTGTATAGCTTATGTTTACAGTTCTGAGGATAAACCTTTACCCTTTAAAAACCAAGGCTCATTCTACTAGATCTCAATCTACCTCTGCAGCCTTTCAAGCCAGGGTTCCACTTGACAATATTTGAGCAGCTGCTACATGGGCTACCCCTCACACTTTTATTACTCGTTACAAATTGGATTTAACCTCCAGGGTAGAGCATCTTTTGGTTCCACAGTACTCAGGAGTATTTTTCCTTGAGCCACCCAAGAATAAGGTGCTAGGGACGCTGTACCATATGTAAAGAATGAAGGTGAGATAGGACTACTGAACATAAAGAAGTTATGTACTTACTGTAGCATTCCATGTTAGTAGTCCATCTCACCCTTCATTCTTTCTAACCTGCCCTCCTGTCCCCATCCTGGAAGTACCTGGAGACAGAAAAATACTAATTTCATTGTTTATGGAGACCTTTTAATACTGGCTTCTTCTGTGGGCTGTTGTTATAATTTCTTCTAGTTAGCAGCAAACAAGATCTGAGGATTGTACTGGTGCATCATGGGATACCTACCTAGCCATGAGCCAGTCAGAAGTCTTCCAGCTTGTAAATAGGCCGAGTCGGAGCCAAGGATCGGCTCAGATCCCATATGTAAAGAATGAAGGGTGAGATGGACTACTAACATAGAACGTTACGGTAAGTACATAACTTCTTTTCTTTTGAACATTTTGTCTATAAAAAATTGTTCAACTACTCCTGACTGAGGAACATCTTCAGTGATCCATTGATTCTGATACTGTCCCTCCTAGAGCTATTTTCTAGTTGCTCTGACGTCTACTACAGTGTTGTAATTGCAGTTTCCATCAAGACATTTTTCCAAGAAAGCTGCCACTTGTCTCTTAAAATAGCTCAGCCCAATTCCAGGTTTTCCTAACTGTGTGTTGGCCATTTTGGCATTGCTTATTTTGCTCTGTCACATTTTATTTCAAGGAAACATGATATTTTCAAGTTTCACTCCCAGTTTTCCTTTAAATATCCCCATTTGAAGCCGTTGGGTCATGGCAATATTTTTTATTTTTTCATAATTTATTTTTTATCTTATTAATCTGTTTGTAAGGTTTACTCATGAGTGGCTACAGAATTAAGCTGCTACCCTGTATGGCATACCACTCAACTGTCCAGATTTTCGGCCTGTCTCTCATAAAATTTGTGGTTTTCTGGCAAATCACTGGTGTAATCTGAGAACTGACGGTACTAAATAATATACATATGAGTTTCAAGTTAATTTGAAATTATCAGCATGTTACAGAGACAGACTGTACTACTGTATATTCGTAATTGGTGGCAGATTTATTGAAACAAGCCAACCAAGCACTACTGTGAGATTATAAGCATTTTCTTTATAACACAGCTAGATTACTGTCAGATACTCTGCACTTCCTCAGCTGACCCAGATTGCAAAATGTCCACCAAAAAGTCTTTTACGACTACTTTTATAGTTTCAAAAATTTGTCATTGATGAAAACATTCTTTTCTTGTATTGAAGCCTTCTTTGTCTGCATCCTGATCTCAATCCAGAGAAAACGAGTTCTCAGCAGGCCAAAATCTTTTTTCAGAAATGTTCTTTCTTTGATAGGATAATTTGTAACTTTTTCCTGCTGTGTTAGCCATTTCCCTTTAGCAAGTTCATTCTCTTGAATATCTGTATACATTCATCTGTTTATGATATTTTAACAAGCTTCTGTTGTTAATGCCATTTGTTACAAAAAGATTCAGAAGTGCAGTACTTTTTGTTCCACACAAGCACAGTCTGTTAAGCCAATGCATATTTCTTTTCTTCACTTACAAATGCTGTCACATGCTATTTCTAAAAATGTCACACTCTCTTATTGTGATTACCAAACTTCTATTACTGTGAAAGAAAAACAGTTCTACCAAATTTTCTATATGTATCTATATCTATATCTATCTATCTATCTATATATATATATATATATATATATATATATATATATATGTTTACTATTAAAATCTCGAAAGTTAAAAAAAAAAGCAGGTACTTATGAGCGAAGTGGTTCGCCGAAAGTACACATCATCTAACGGCCCTGATATGGAAAAATGGCCACAGCTGTTAATGCCGAAATAGTCTAACACTACATTTTTGGCACTTGACAGCAATCCCACCATTCCTGTAACTCCCTAACTGGGAAACCTACCATCCTGTTTATGCAGGGGGCAAGCCCCCCTACTATATATTCCAACTCCGAGATCTCACTATAGTGAGGAAAGGGATGT